>NC_136495.1:69885550-69913050 GCF_053919585.1 Euprymna scolopes | reverse complement strand
CCTCACAAGGCTACGAAATCTATTTTGAACTCTATCAAGGCAGGATAAGTCCTTTCTAGCAGCTCTTGCCCAAATGTGGCAACAGTACTCCATTCTTGGATGTACCTGGCTCTTATATAGATAGAGAATTGCATCAGCAGTGAGATATCTATGGGATCGATAGAAGAATCCCACCATTTTTCCAGTGGCTTTGGCAACGGATTTAATGTATGTGTTCCATTTAAGATCAGGAGTAAAGGTCAAGCCCAGAAACTTTTCAAAACATGAGCCCTCCCCAAGACGAGAGCCATTCATTTCAATTGATGCCAGATGGGGATCAGAGCGTTGATGATGTAAAGATAAAAGCTTGGTTTTAGATGCATTAAAAGTAACAAGCCACCTCTTTCCCCATTGTACCACTTGCTTTCTTTGAATATATAAATGAACTTATTCTAATTCATTAATTTCATAAAACACAAACAGTTTTATAAATTAAATGTTGGAGAAATTATAAAGATTTTATGAGAAAACATTTTTATATAAAAATAAGAACATGAAAGTTATTTTCATGTTAGTAAAGATTCCAAGAGTGAGTAATGCGTGAATATATGTAGGTATTTATTTGCTTCCCCACAAAAGTAAAATGCGACACAAGGTCGTGTGGGGAAAACTAGCTCCCCAAAAAGGGGGCACTCTGGAAATAGGTAAAAATAAAATTGCCTTAGTACAGAAGGGGTTCTCTTTTCCAGTGACAAATTAACTTGATATAGCATCAGAACAAATACTACACTCTGATCCTAGCCTGTGCCAGGTTTGGCAGCATGGTATTGTGTATGTGTGTTGGTTTACTTTGTTAGTGCATATATAGATGTGTATGAGTTGAAGCTGGTATGTGAGTCATTGGGTCTATTCCCTGAGAGAGGAGACATAGGCATGAGATGGGGTGTTAAGTAGACGCTCTTGGGTTCCTTTCTTCAGTGGCCGGTGGACTCTCTCTAAAACTGATTATTTGACCAGATCTTATAGGAATTTCTAAGTTCGTACTGGCTTGCTACATTCGTGTATAGGTGTTACTGTTTGAAGTTTGGAAAAAGTTTCATTGGCTGAAAATACTTTTGAGTTCACACATTCCTGTGAAAACTCCCTTGTTTGGAGAGTGAGAAGAAAAGTGAATTCCAATAAAGTGAAGCCGGGGAGGGGGAGAAAAGAGTGTAAGCAATCAGAGTTATGTAGTTTTTAGCATTCTGTTTGTAGAAATCACTTCATGATTAAGTTGCCAGAAACCCATAAAACAAACAAAAATAAAAGTGTCCATGTAAAAAGTGAAATCTATTAAATTTTACTTAAAATGTTTTAAAAACTTTTTTTTTTCTTTCAGAAAACCTATGAATTTGTCAATTTATTTAACAACTTAATTGAAGGACGATACTGGTTGGAGGTGCTAGAAATAATTGAAAAGAAGTCTACAAAATTTTGCCTGAGGTTAATTCCACATGCTCGAAAATCTTTCACTGATTTCCACAAAGAGTTGGTTAAAATCCCGCCAGGTTTGTTAACAAGTTCTTTATTACATTTTAAGAAGTTTGTTTAAAAAATTTTTCATGCATTACAAGAAATATTCTCTATTTTGTTAACAAATTCTGAAAGTTAAAGAAGCAAAACAGTAAATGGACGAATATAAAACTCACTATGTTTGTCTGTCTTCATTTTTCAAAGTGCATCTCCGAAATGCAAAGTTGAAGATCAGCATGAGGTGAGTTAAATGATTGAATATTTTATGGACCATTGTTTTATATATGTAAAAGCCGGTAAAAGTAGGCTGCTAAGGGGTCAAAATTGTAAAACATGGAAACTTGGAAGGCGTAAGTCGACTTAAAGTACTCTTGTATGCATGCACAAATATACATTTATGTTAAAGTCAGTTAATTTTTAACTATTTCTTATCTATCTGATGATAGCTTGAACAGTAACCACGAAGGCTGGAGCACTAAATGTTTTCATTTCGATTCTTAGCTGAGGCACCCAAGTCATATTATGTTTTTTTTTGTTACTTTTGAAACCACTACTATATATTGGGTACAATATAATAATCAATAGAGAATTGACTGTACAATAATAAATACAAAATCTGCATGAATTAAAATATCATATTTAAGCATATTTTACAACCGAGTCATACTGTTCGTCCTACTAGTTTAATATATACAAAAGTATGCAACAAACATTATAAACCATTATTATTATAAAAAAAACGAAGAATCACAAGCTTTGGTTTAACATCCATTTTACAGGATGACATATGTTGGATTTGTTGGTTGGTTGTTTTTGCTTTACGGCATATCAACCCTTTTCGGGTTATTTAATGCCGAATCCAAAGATTTTGAAGAAAAATTTTTTTAATAGAATATATTTGTTGTTTTCACGTCAGTTTCTATTTAACCCATAGTTGGGACCCTAACAGGTACTACCACTCTGGGTCAGAGTGGACCTGGGAGCAATGGTAATTAAAGGGTGGCTCCACACTCCCCAAAGCCCACAAGCTGGGGCCTCACCACTGGATATAGTTTAAGGTCATATTCAGGACCCCCATTGAGGGACTTTTACCCTCTGCAGGGGGGCAGTCGGTGTATTCTAATGCCCCACCGACTGGGCCAGACATATGTTGGAGGACTTACAAATCGACTTTCAGTTATCCTGTCTCTGGCAAGGTTTTATTTATCTCTCTTTCTCTAAAATCCATTATTATCAATTCTTCGCATTGTTCCCTGCCAAGTATCCCTGCTATCTCAACTGGTTTGCATCTACTAATTCAAGAACTTTCATTTACTCTTTCAATGTAACCATATCAACAAACTCTTTCATTCTGCACAAATCTACTTTTACTACTATATAATAGTAGGAGTAAATGTGTGCAAAAGGAATTTTGTCTGTGTGTCTGTGAGTTTGTTCCCTACGAACTCGAAAACGGCTGGGTTGATTTTTATGAAATTTCACACAAAGGTACTTTATGTGCCTGGCAGTGTTCTTAGATAGGGTTTGTGTCGAAATGTTTTGGATAAGTATCAATAATCGATAATTGAAATAATCTGATGAAAGAGGGAACAGGCCATTTTGACCAAAGTTAACACCTTACACAGACTAATATCACAAGTTCAGTTGAGAAGTTTTATTACCACACAAGCCGAAAGGCCTAACATCAACAGTAGGTTCTTTGATATGACAGGAGTGTGTTCGAAATTAATGTTTCTGTTTAAAGTACAATTTCACAAATGATACTTGATTTTTTTTTTCGTTTTAAACTTAAATTCCAGCCATTATTACCACACAATCAGTAATGTCAAACATATAAAAATCAACTCTAGGTTTTTGATATGACAAGGCGGGGGGGGGGCGTTCAAAATGAATATTTCTATTTAGAGCAGAATTGAAGCATGATACTTGACTTTTTAATTTAAATTTCACTTAAATTTAAGCCATTATATATAAAATTATTTTATAAAATGAATAGCACGTTTTCTACAGTGCAATGTAGACTATAATATATTATGAACTTAATCCCTGAAAGAGGTATGTGAAGCTTCCTCTAGGTGCATCATGATGGGTCTCCAATTAGAGCAGGCAATCAATCGATTTGATGGGCTATTTCATCAATTTTGATGAAAATAAAAATATGGGAATGAAACATTCGTTGATCATCATTCAATCCCAGGCAACGTCGGGTCACCCTGCTAGTCTCTTTATAGATTCCAGATTTATTATTCCTCTGAGATCATCTGGTCTTTAAAACTCACATTACACATCCGACATATCATTCTCATATCATAGGTGATCTTAGGTCGGTAGTTCTATAGTGCTGTGTGAGGACGAGCATTATCATGATGGAAGCTGATTCACTTTCTGTTGAGTAAAAATGTCTATTGTTGAAATGCATTGCCCAGTTCACCATCTGGTTACGTTCTATTCCTAACAAAGCACATCACCACTTGGACATAAGGGGCTACTAGTTTGGGACCATGCCAAGGAAAGATTAACAAGATGTTGGTTTATGTTACATTTAAACTTCTGCATATCAGTGCAGCCAGAGAAGCAGGTAGCAGGAAGGGAATTCCAGTGTCTAGCTGTTTGAGGGAGGAAACTATTAGATTAGAAACTTTCTAGCATTTAGGGGCCTCAACAGTGATGATGTGAGATTTTGTTGCTTAGCAGGTTTGTCGGAGATATGTATGTCGAGGCAGCACAGTGCAACGAGTTTATCATAACACATTCCATTAAAATTTTTGTAAAACAGGCACAGAGATGCAACATTGCAGCAATGGAACAAAGGTTGGAGCTTTGTTGACAAATCAAAGGAATTTAATAATAACTCTGAAATCATTTCTTTTATAAACGAGAATAATTATTCATAAGACATCCAGGTGCAAATGGAAAGTTAATTCTTTGGGTCCTCAATGGCTTCATGATGCAGGATGTTTTCAACTTAGGTTCATTCAGAAAGCTTCTTAGTCAAGAGCAAGAGTGTTTTAACTTAGTTTTTCTGGGGAGGTTTCTGGCTCCTGGGCAGGAGCCCAAAACGATGTGTACTCTTCGATGCCAGCCAGCAAATTCCTCTGAATGGATTTGGTCTGTGGTTGTCTTGCTGTATTTTTCTGCTGCAGTCTGCCGCCATCAGGGTACATGAGAGATCTGAAATCAACTGCATCTTCTCAGGCAACCAACGAATGAAGAAAAACCAGTGTTCATTTTTCTTATAAACAAAAAATACATCAGATATGCAGTCTGTCACCAAATGATCAGGGGTTCCAGATGCAGGATGTTGTTCTGAGATCAATTACTCAAATTCTGCCTCTAGCTATCCCAGGAGACTCTGACTGACTTTTAGGCAAAAGCCCAAGGCTTATCCATTTCCTTTGATGCCAGCAGCCTTACTCACTAACTTCTCAAAATCATTCAGCTTTGTGTAAAAACAATATTCCCCCTCCCACCTTGTGAAACCACGTTGTCTTTTATTAATTTCCTTTTCCTGCCTTCCCCCTGAGACTTCTCTCTCTCTCTCTCTCTCTCTCTCTCTTTCTCAATCTCTCTCTCTCTCTGTTCTGCCTAACACCCTCTCTTTTTGCATTTTTTTGTTTTTCTTAATAAAGAAACCCTTTTTATCGGCTTTTTGTTTCCCTTACTAATCCCTCTTTTTTCTTGTAAGGAATTTCTTCTAATCGGCTTTTTTTTCTGGATGGTCTCAGACATGATAAGTCCCTTACAACTGAAATAAACATGACAAATATCCCTTCTAATTATTGTTGAGAAACAAAATATGGAATCACTCTCAAAAAAAAAAAAAAAAAAAATTGTGTTGAACTTAATACAGACGATCAGACTTTCGTCACCATTTGTCACCAACAATTATTGTTGAGGAAATTATTCTTTTCTCAATATTTTCCCAAAAAGAACATGAATTTCTTGCTGTTGCCCGGGACACATTATTGTCATAAATGGAGTTTTGTCTGGTGATAGCCAGTTTTGTGGATATCATTATATATGGCACTGACCCATCTCATAATCTGTCTTCCTCTCAGACGCTCCTGACCTTTTCAAATTTAAAGGTGATTTTTGCCAAATTATCATCATTGACTCTTAGCACATGTTTGAACCATCATTCCCTCATCTTATCCTCGATTGGCATGATATTGTTTTGGATATTTTCAGACTTAAGTTTGGGAAAGAATGATACTCGGACTTAGTGTTAGTAGTATGGTAAATCATTATTTCTTTTGAAGGAAATAAATAAAAGTTTCAAAAAATGACAGCCTAACACTAAGTCCAGAGAGAAGTACCACTCGGACTTAGTGTTAGTAATATCATAGATCATTATTTTTTTTGTTAAAGAATGAAGCATCAACAACAATAGATGGCCTATCTGCCATTTTGATTCTCGTGTGATGAAAAAAAAAGGTTTCAACAAATACAATTTTGAAATACAATATAAGAGAAAGAAAAACATTTAAAGACAATTTCAGAACATATAAAGTATACAGATCAGCGGTAGAAAATTCAATTTTAATTTGTTTGATACAAGTTATTTGTTGAATATTTTATTTTGAATTTATCAGTTATTGACTATACAGCAAGATTACCCATATTTTAATGAAACAACTTTGTACAATGCGTCTTCCATGTAAAGAATTCATTAAGCAATGTTTAAGTAGTGCTACGAAATAATACTTAAGATGTAAATCATTTAACCGAAAATAGAATTTTACTATCATTGTATTTCTGTAGCATGACATGATTAAAAAAAAAAATAAAAAAAAAAAAATAATAAGCTTCTGTGTTTGACCTTTACTCCTGATCTGAAATGGAACACGTACATCAAGTCTGTTGCCTAGGTCGCTAGGAAAATGGTGGGATCCTTCTACTGCTCCAGAAGATATCTCACTACTGATGCAATTCTCTATCTATATAAAAGCCAAGTACGTCCAAGGATGGAGTACTGCTACCACATCTGGGCAGGAGCTGCTAAAAACAGCCTATCCTCCTGCCTTGACAGAGTACAAAATAGATTTCGTGGCTTAGTGGGGGATTCCCTTTCTCTTCCTTGCAACCTCTCTCCCACAGGAGAGACGTTGCGAGCCTGTCTTTGTTTATCGTTATTTCCATCGCAAGTGCTCGTCTGAGCTCCAATCTCTGGTCCTCCTCGCCAATCTTTCACGATAAACACCCTTCTAGCTGAAACCACTGTCAATAATTTTCCCTATTCTTTATCTGTGCCTGAATCAAAATGTAGATTCCATGAAGAAAACTTCTTTCTTAAAAGTGAACACCTGTGGAACTCTCTTCCGTTTGCCTGTTTCCCATCTGACTACAACTTGGATGTCTTCAATTCCAACATAAACAAATTCCTGATGAACCGCCCCCTTAAGTAAGACACTATCAAATCTCCAAATCTAACGATTACATTTTATTCCATTGATTACTGTACACACAATAACACTTATCCCCGAGTGGCTCCCGGGCCTTGATAAGTGGTGACCTCCATGTAAAAAACAAACAAAAAAGGGATCTCTAACAAGGATCCACATGATACCCCAGGGAACCACAGAAACTTCAAGGATCTCACAGAAAACGTTTGCATATAATCTTTTTCATTTCTGAGAATTCAATTGACGATGCAGTAACTGACCTAATGGAAAGTGGTCAAAGAAAAAGTTTGTAAACAATGTTTGCATAAAATCCTTTTTATTTTTTCAGAGAATTCAATTGACGATGCAGTAACTGACCTAATGGATAGTGGTCAAGGAAAAAGTTTGTAAATAATGTTTGCATATAACATTTTTTATTTTTTCAGAGAATTCAATTGACGATGCAGTAACTGACCTAATGGAAAGTTGTCAAGGAAAAAGTTTGTAAATAATGTTTGCATATAATGTTTTTTATTTTTTCAGAGAATTCAATTGACGATGCAGTAACTGACCTAATGGATAGTGGTCAAGGAAAAAGTTTGTATATAATGTTTGCATAAAATCTTTTTTATTTTTTATTTTCAGTGAATTCAGTTGACGATAAAGTAAATCGCCTATTGAAACATGGTCAAGGAAGAGAACCTCGTGAATTCCTTTCATACGATACCTTTAAGAAAATAGCTCGTGAATTTATTCAAAACGTACAACCTCTTGTAACAGATGTTATGGATAAAATCTATTATAATCTGCGGTCAGTGTTAGTTGCTTTAGCAGATCACTATTTTGGAAACTATCCTGCATTCAGAAGTAATTTCGTGGTATGTAAATACAATTTTTAAAATTTGATTCTTTTTTATTATTTAACTTTCTTTCCTCTTTCTATACATATGCGCACACACAACTCATTTATACGGCATAAGGACATTAACTCCTTGATTTAAAAAATAAAATTACTTCCTTTTACTTAGTACATAATCTGGCTGAAAAGAAACAGCCTCGGTGACAAAATGTACATCAGTTTAGAGTCAAATTATAAATAACTCTTTCTACATTTGAAATATTATACATCCAGAACAATACCGATCAAAAATAAAATACTAACTTTGTGGGTATTTGTTTTATTGTTTTTCACTTTTAACTAGTCATAGAAACATACACACATACAACTGCCATATATATTATAGACTAGCAGATGTATCCAGCATTGTTCAAGGTCATAAAAAAATAAAATAGAAAATGTTCAATAGTGTTAAGTTTTCCTCGTGCTTAAAAGAGATATGTTTTTATGTAAGGAAAGAAACTGCGGTTGCTATCAAGGTGCTACAGATAGTGCCAAATAAAATTAAGGATGTCTCTAGAGCAGTACTAAAGTTAAATTTCTCTCACCTCCTTTTTATGTAGAGAAATGACAATAGTTAAGAAATGATATATCAAATCTGGAGTTAGCATTCAATTTAAAAAAAATGCTGACTTATTTTATGGGCTAGTATAATATGTAATAAAATTAAAAATCCTGTTAAAGTCTTGGTAACATTAAATTATAGAAATTTCCATTAGACCGTCATAGAATGAATTTTATTCTATTTTTTTTTCTAAATTTTAAATAATTCTCTGGTGTAATGCTGATTAAAAAATACCAACTTTGTAGTAATTGTTTGTGTATCTTTAAAGTTTTAGCTGGACATACAAACATACAGACACACAAACAACAGTGTTATATATATTAGATAACTGATTTACCTTTCCTTGCAAGTTATAAACTTTTACAAAAATACACTTTCTTTTTAAATACTAAAATTCAGTAAATTTCTTTTAAATACTAAAATAAAGAGTGAATATTTTTTTTTTTAATTTCAACCAGCAAAGAGTGTTACTCCCAGTAACTCACGATCCAATAAGCATCAATCAAAGACTACATTTCAGATTTATAACATTTCATCAGCCATATGTTTTCATTTCAAGTAGTCTAAAATTACGAGTTACTTCCCTCTATTTTGTATTATTTATGTTGTTTCATGATAAAAAAAAACTGGTACTTATGCAGAGAAGTTACCATGCTATTTTTTGATAGAATTTGCATGTTACATTCAAATTTTACGATATCTTTTTTATTATTAAATTGTTAGGTGGAAGTACAGTATAATTACAAAACATGCTCGTCTCCTTATGTTAAGACTGTGTTTCTAAATAATGTTATTATCGTTGCATGTTGAGACTGTGCACACACACATACACACATGATGGTCAGTAGCAAAAATGAACCGAGTGATGGGGTGAAGCTGTCAAAACTGATGTCACCAGAGGTGAATAGGTCAAGTAATTGACTCCCACAGATCTCGGGGTTGGAACACCTCCTAGAGAATAGGTCAAAATATATAAGCAGGTGTGCACAAGACCCAGTCAGTCAAAAAACGACAATAGTATGAGCCTCTGCTGAATCTGCCCCTTTTTGCTTCTTCCTCCATCTACCGCTTGTAAGCATGCACACGAGGTGGGCAATAAAATAATAATTTTATATTTTTCTAACAAATTTGTGTTGCAAGTTTATTTTTCTTGGTTGATGAGAAACTACTATCATCAACCTTGTTACATCACATTATTTTAGAAAGGGTGATTTCTCTGCATAAGTATCGTAAAACTATTTGAACTAATTCCAGGTTGAATTGTGTCCATTATAAATGTAACAAGGAAATAGCATCCGATGCATTGAGAAGGATCATTGTACGATAAAAGTCGAGGGAGGGGTTTATCGCATTTTTTGAGAAACAAATTAAGACTACATAAAAATATAAATCATATACATATTAGAATTCAAGTAGTTTTTTGTAAGACCTACCCGCTCATAACTTCTTTGAATAACCTTTTATTGTGCCCTCCTGCAAAAAATATAATGAACATGATAATTTAGAAAAATATAGTTTTTATTTTGTTTTGTTTTAAATATAATAATAATATTTTGTATGCATGTGAAGAATGTTGTATCACACAAGGTGTTTAAAGCGTCACTGGTTAGACAACAAAGCACAGACCAGAGTGTTTCATCGTATGGTCCTCCTTACCACATTTACAGATGGTTGGGTCAGTTTTATAGCCCCATCTGATTCACATATTGTTTTAATCAGAAAAGGTGAGTTGGCAAAATCAATTAAACATAAAAACATATAAAGACAAAATCCAAAATTATTCTCTTTCTGCTTGCAACATCTCTCCCCCTTCTCTCTCTCTCTCTCTCTCTCTCTGTTAGCCTCTCTAAATGTCAGTTAAATAGTATTATTGCCTGTGGTGATATTCTCTTCTGTTTACAATGAACTATTGTAATCATTTTATTATTTTTTTTTTATTTGTTAACTTTGACTCTTTTGGTAGTTCTTTTCCCTAAATAGTTTTGGGTGAGTTGGAATCATTTGTTACATCTTTTAAAGTAAAATTTGAACTTTAGAAGACATAATGAATGATTCAAAGTGCCCCCCCCTCACTTTGTCTATTGCTCGCCTGTCTCTGTCTCTCTTTTTTGTTATTAACATTATTTACCTCTTCCCGCTACTCCTCTTATTATTTAGGTAATTAGTCCTTCCTTCCACCATCTAAAACATTCATGTACCGATGAAGCATGCACAGTGAAGACATTTTCTTTCACACACTATTGTTTATGTGATCTTCACCATGACAATGCACTTCTTTTCTCCATAATGAGTCGGAGGTGACAAATAAAGGAAAGAATAAAAAAGATTACAAAACTGATCCAACCTTCTGCGAATGTGGAGAGCAAAATGATATGATGCAACAATGCCCAACAGGTGCAACTTGAAAGATTTTGCAGAATGCAAAAATAGGTACTCTTGCATAATTTGACCCGAATTCATCAAGCGTGGATCAGGCAAGACCGGCAATCATCGGTATCAGCCGAGCGTTGGTCAAATGTTGAAACGCTAACTTGACTTTTTATTTTATTTAATTTTCTTTTTTCTGTTATGTTTTTAGTAATTTTTAAGGAGGCGGGGTGACTTTTTATTTTCTGATTAGTCACTTATTTATTATATTTATTTATTTTATTATTTTTTTTAATTGAATTTTTGGGAGTTTGATTAGCCAATGAAAAAGCGCTATCTAAGTCGAAGCAGACGACATTCGAATTGGAAGAAAGCGACTAAACCAAAAAAAAAAAGCTGACAAATATATTTTCAAACTCGCCAAACAGAAAAATGACAGGTAGGAAAATAAATCTATACATATTAGAAAAAGAAATGAAAACATCGATGCAGACAATCTCATATTGTCAGGAGAAGAAATTGCTGTACCCCAAAAATGAGGGGCAACATTATCACCAAAAAAACTTGACTGAACAAGTCTTGAAAATGAAAAAAAAAACGAGAAAAAAAAAATACAGTTACAAAAAAGAAAATAAAACAAAAAAAAACTTGTACTTACACCTAACAATTATACGGTTAAAAAATCTTTACTTGGAGAAAAAAAAAAATTTCTGTTGATAAATATTTAAAAAAAAAAAAAAAAAATTAAATACTTAAATGAAATATTTTCATTTTTCAAGGACGTTTTTTTTTTTTTTTTACTATTTTTGATTATTTGCATTTGTATTTTTTCCGTTTTTTTGTTTTTTTTCATAAGTCTGTATCTGTTACAACGCTCGGCTGATACCGATAATTGTCGGTCTCGCCTGATCCATGCTTGACGGGAATTCACAAGAATTCAGGTCAAATTATGCAAGAGTACCCAAAAATAATGCAAAGTGTAACATAGAGTGGATGCACATATGTAAACGCATGTGAAGTGACGTCACTGGTGGGGAGAAAAGAACTATTATAGAAAAAAGAAAAAGAGAATGACCACGGGAGAGACAAGATAACATTCGAGATCTTGTGAGAGGTATGGAGAATGTTCTAAATCACATGGATGAGGTCACGGCAATACCAATGAGGAAATAAATGGTGTTGCTAAAAAGAAGATGCGAGTTAGTTATTTCCTATTCTTTGTCTTGGTCTCCTTTGCGACTGGAACTATATACAACGTGTTGGTTCGCAGACAACACTACGAAAGGACTGCGTAAAACAGTGGGAAAATGTTGTATGATCATAAGCTTCAAAGACATGCAAAGAAGAAGATGTCAATCTGTAATCCAACGAGTCATATTTTTTTCTAGTATTATATTATAAATCATTGTACACCAAGAAGATCTGATTAAAAAAACAAAATGGCTGCTGTCTTTGTGAGTTCTTCTTACTCTCTTTCTTGTACACTACTATTGCAACTACTACTTCAGTATTTTCTTTTTCTATTTATATTTGCTACTACAACTTTAATATCTTGAAAACTCAATTTTTCCATCTCTTTGTTTTCATTAACAGACTATAGCTCTTGGCCACCTTGAAGAATGCAGAGCCTCGTGTCAACATGATCTTGAAATGTTGCTGGTAAAGGAGAAAGTGTTCTTCACAATGGATAGGAATTATGAAGAGAAAATTGGTAAGCATTTAGTTCTCTAATTTATATAATTCTGTCTATTATTATACTAAAGCTGAGTGAATCCATATTTATTTCCAGAAGACTTTTTTTACTATATATTTAGTCACACAAATTACATGTTAAAATATTCGTTAATTTTGAGGTGGAGTTATGTTTGAAAAAAGAACTTGTTCTTATTAGGACTAATTTGTAATTAATTCACCAAATGATTCATCTCTTAACTTTTTATCAATTTCACTCACTCACTCTCTCTCTCTCTCTCTCTCTCTCTCTCTCTCTCTCTCATTATCTATTGTTTGACCCCAAACTCTTAATCTATCTGTTGATCGTAACAAACAAAAGAAAGAATGAAAAGATTACCATAGTTCATTATAAACAGAAGCGAATGCCACCACAAGCAGTAATACTATTTAACTGATAGTTGTAGAGGCAAAGAGAGAACGAGAAGGGGGCTACTTTAAGAGTTTTTTTAGTTTTTATATTTAACTGATTTTGCAAACTTACTTTTTCTGATTGAAACAATCTAACTCAAACTCAATATTTCACCATGACAATACACCTGTTCATAACACTTTAAGCATCTGGCAATTCCGAGAAAATAGTCATTGAACCATGTAAGCAGAATGTGTGCGTGTGTGTGTCCATCACATAAGAAAACAGTAGTTCAAAATAAAATTTGTTTAAGAATAATTAATTCTCGTTTGGTATGGTAACTTTCCAGGATGAGAATTAAGGTACATATTTCGTGACATTCTCGCTGAAGCTGTTTTACGTCTGAATAGATGAGTCCGGTGTATGTGCTGAGTACGGGCAGTGGTGATGTTTGTTTGTAGAACTGAATCCTGAACTGTTTGAATTTTGGTGGTTAAAATCTTATATACGAGTGTTCTGGAATATTCGAGCGCGTTTGTTGTATCACTGCATGTGGAGTGCAGTGTAGTTCCTTTATCGCATGTATGCGGCTGGGCAAATAATGATGTTATAATCATGCACATTCTGATATCCATGGGCGTTGAAACGGTGATTGCTATGAAAATGTCTCTTGATTTGTTCCAGCCATATGTAACAGTCACTACAACAGATACCGGGCATACTGACAAGGTTTTCCAAGTTGTTGGGAAGCAATTCTCCTTAAGACAATGCTTAAACGGAAACCATATTGCATGTCACTAAGAAGGTCATTTCTGCTGAGGTAGTTGACTACTTCTCTATTTAATATGGATTCCAGCAGCTTACTTATGACACACAGGAGACTTATTGGTCTGTACTGAGAGGGAGATGACTTATACCTGAATTCTTAAATACAAGGCATACTGATGATGTTTTCCAGGGTGTTGAAAACCACTTCTCCTTAAGGCAACGCTTAAACAGTTTTGTAAGTATGAGGGCAAGTTCTGGTTGAAGCTTTTCAACACTATAATTGGAATGCTGTCAGGGCCAGTTGCGTTACTGGAATCAAGGTTCTTGATTAGCTTGCCGACATCACTCACAGATATTTGTATGTTGCATAGCGTGTTGTCTGTTATAGGAGGAAATACAGGGAGTTGATTGCCTTGGTCACATAGGGTAGAATTACCTGCAAAGTTCTTGGCAAATAGTTTTGTTTTGTCTGATGCTGAGTTTTTGGCAAATATTTTTATTTTGTCTGATGCTGAGTTCTTGGCAAATAGTTTTGTTTTGTCTAATGCTGATGATTTCATTATAAATCAAAATTCCGAAATAAATTAAAACAAGGAAACATCCATTTCTAGGCAAGATTTTGTGATTGTCTTCACTTGTCCTGAATCGAACTCTCCAAAAATGAAAACCAAAGAAAGCTAAAATACAGAGAGCCACAAATTTATTTGGCACTTGTACATTATCAGAACGAAATTTTGTAGTCGATAAATGGAGTTTTCAGATAAAAAAAAACAATGATTTCTTCTGATTTTTGTCAAATCTAATAAATTACAATGTTAGCTTCCAAATTATGCAGTCAAAATTATTTGAATATTTCCGAATTATTAAAAACAAAAAACTTTAATCGTGTTAGCAGCTGAAAAATTGCGGCCATCTTGTTTTATAAAATAAGTCAAAACAGAAAATTACCTCCCTTTTGAACTCTCTAGTGTCTTACATAAGCAAATATGATCGTTTTCTTCAAATTCTATTTTCTTTAATGAATAATTTTCTATCTTATCGATTTTTATATTTTTGGGTATAATCATCTTAAAAAATACGAGGAATACATAGATACCATTGTTTTCATGTCAAATTCAGTTTTACGATTTCTGAAATTTCATTCTGATAGTGTAGAAGCACCAAAATTACTGAAAATTTTCAATCTTTTGGCATGTCTTCTTTTTTGGACGATCACAGTATTTTTCATATATAAATTTTACTAACAATACCATGTAATTTAATGTTTTTATAAAAAAAAAAAATAATTTTTACAGCTTCTCTCGAATCCCTAAAAAGTATCAAGTATGCATTGAGACAGGACTGGTTGGAATATTTCTTAAATACAGAGGAAGGTAAGTTGTATTTTTTTATCCTGCTTTGATCTCGCATTTTTCAACCTTTTTCTTTTGTGTTCCTTTTCGCACGTGTTCTATTGTCTTACATGTTAACTTTCATGTGTTATGTTATATTGTCCGGTCAATGTGCACTGGTTGCCAATCTACAAAGGGTGTTTATTCTGAAAGCCATTCTTAACATGGGGAGGTTGAGGGTGTTTATTCCGAAAGGCATTTTCTTATTTTCAGCCTCCCCATGTTGAGAATAGTTTTCGAAATAAACACCCTTTGCAGGTTGGACAACCAGTGCACATTGACCCTTTGTCATTTAATAATCCTACGTGCATGTCATCTTCCAAGGCTGGAACTGACTTTTTGGTCAGGATACTTCTCTCCAACAGAAAGATCAAGAAATACTTGTAAAAAAAATAAATATTAAATAAAATAAAAGCAGCACTTCTACAGTTTATTGATCATGATGCATTATTATTTAGAAATCCTTTTTTAAAATGGAGAGGTAGGGGCTTTTTAACCTATTCTGTACTTTCACCTAAAATTTAATAATCAAAATGTACACAGTGCCTTCAATAAGTTGCTAGACTTTTTGTACAGGCATTTAAAATTGTTGTAGAGGCTTATGAGATGACTGACCAATTTTTATGATTTCAAGTTCAAATGAACAGTTACAGAAGGAATTCGAATACACCTTACTAAAGGCCAATTGTCACAGCTGGTGAATTTCAAACATGAAGACACTTAAGAAGAACGATATACAATAAAATTCTGTTTAAACTTGGAAAAAAATACCACGGAAACATATGGAATGCTTCAGACTGCTTTTGGACCATCTTGCATAAATCGAGTACAGCATTAAGATTCAAGGAAGGTAGGGATGATAGGAGGTATGGGAGAAGTAAGAAATCAGAACACCAGAGTTGATTGGCCAAATAAAGAATTTCATGGATAAGGACTATCGTGTATTTATAGAGGCAATAAGTGCACAGTTTGATGTAAGTGCGGAAACTATACACAATTATTTGTGAGGAACTGAAGATGTGGAAGATTTTCGTAAAGTTTGTCCCAAGCATGTTAAGAGAAGATCAGACCATTTGACCAAGATGGGCATCAAGACAGTTCCTCAGTCTCTCTGTAATTCAGACCTTACTTCCTGTGACTTTTGGTTATTCCCTAAGCTCAAGTAAAAACTTAGAGGCTGTCGTTATGAGACAATTGAGGAGATGGAACAGCCTGTGACGTGGGTCACCGACACGCTCACACAAGAGAACTTTCATGTAACCTTCCAGAAGTTGTTGGAATGGTACAACAAGTGCATTGCAATCAGTAGAAATTACTTCGAACGGGATTAGTGTTTCATGAGTGCAGTATCAGTGAAATGATCTATACGAAAAAATGTCTGAAAACTTATTCAAGGCACCCTGTATAATAAAAATTCAATTAAAACATTTGATTTTCCCATATGAATTATCACAATTGGCACTTTCTACCTCAATACCGTCTTCCTGTCAGTGAAGCAGCAAGAGGAATTTGAATTTCACTACCCACTGTTTACCAAAGCCGGTTTTTAATTTTTTTAATCTTATTTCGATTTTGTAATTCTTAGTCTTTTTCTTCCATGTTTTTTCTCGTTTATTATATTGTTTTACATGCTAAATGTTACTCATTTTGTTTTATTGTCTCTTAATGTTGCTATTTTTTATCTTCTTCTCGGAGCTTTAGTTGACTTTTTGGTCTGGATATTTCTGTCCAACAGAAAGTTAAAGCAACGTTTCTTCTCACTTATTTATTACTTCTGCTTAGGTCATCTATATAGTGAACATTTAATGATGAGAGTATAAGTAGATGTATTTGGTACAGCAGACTTCAGTAGTATTGCCACTATTGTGTATGTATTAGGCTCCACTACAATGCTTGACCGTATATTGATAAACCGACCTTGGAGAAATTGAATGAATTGAGCCACGAAACCCTGCCTCATCTGCCATACTCTCCAGACCTCTAACCTACCAAGCATCTCATCAACTTTGTACATGAGAAATGCTTCAAAAACTTCAGCGATACAAAAACGCCTTCAGCAACTTCATCGCCACCGAAACGCAAGATTGTTTTTATATATAAATACTGGCATGAATACCCTTGTTTTGCATTGGCAAAAGTGTGATGATTCTGATGGTTTTTATTTTGATTGATTAATTTTTGTTTGAGCCGGGATATGTTCATCTGAATTTAAAAGTTAAAACCAAAACTTCATATATATGAATATATTTTACATGCAAAACAGCTTTTCTAGCGTGTTAAAATTGCGGTAGATTTTTTTACAGATTCATGTTGAGAGTTGCATTGTGAGTGGAAGAGATTAAAAACAAGCAGAAATTCCAAGGAGGAAATATAAGCACGTGTAGACGGATAGAGAGAAGAACTCTTTATTGAGACACAAAGAAAAGGGGATTGTGGGATTTTTACAATCAAAGGGAGATTATCGTTAGATGAGTTATTGGACTGTCAACATGGGTTGCCAGACTTTCAACAATTCATTTCACTATGCAGAAACAAATGGTTATTATGTCAATGCGGTCTCTGTTCGTGCATATACTCTTCAGGAAAATTAGAAATTCTTTGCTTAGATAGAAAAAAATGCACGGCAATATAATGCTGCAAGAAGAAAAAATTTCAAAGAAGAATCATCAAAAACAGGTTGTATATATATGTATGTGTGTGTAAAATGGGAGGAAGCAGAGAAAGGAGAGATCTACTAGCAACACAACTACTTCTGCCTCTTCCACTACCCAGTCGACCACCCACACATATCCTCACTCCAATAAAGTCTGTGAGTCAAGGATTGGCCTCCATAGCCATCTGAGGACCCACAAATGACCAGACCTAATCTCACCGACGGGGAGAGCAATCATACTCGTCACAAGTGATTGCCGGTCATGATATATAACATTTGAATATCACGGAGCACAGTGCCATTATTAATTATTTAGGTTTCTTTTTTATAGTTTAACCATATATTATTAAAGAAAAAAAAATACAAAGAAAGAAAACCAAAATACACTTTTAAAAATATTTTTTCTTATTTTCTCCTTAGCTTTAATTCAATGTTTAAAAACATAAATTAGACAAAACGGGATAAGTAAGGGGTAGGGTAGAAAAAAAAAACTCTATTGAGACACTTTTCAAAATTAATGTCGGCAACAGAGGGGAAACACTGTTTAAAAACGTGGCCAAAAGACCATAAATTATTAGCGATATGGGAGAAAGAAGAAAAGGAGAGAATCTTAACGAGCACCCATGAGTTCCCAATTATGGGTACGTTCCTTCTGTTTACATAGTGAAGGTTGGCGCAAATTAATAGATACCGCCTCAAGAATTTTTAAGTGAATTTTTGAGTGTGATCTGTGTAAGATAGAGTTTCATCTGTGTATCCTCCAGTGCAAATCTGGCACTGAAATAAATGTTTATTGATGGCCGACTTATGAACCTGTACACGCCCGGATGTAGGCCATTTTTTGTGCCTATGTATAAAGGAGGGGCATGTTGGGAAATTGTAACCTCCAAACGCTGAATTATACACCCCATGTAGTCAGCCTTGCACTGACCATTAAAATGATAAACTACCATTTTGTATTGAGTGGTAAGGATCCCATCCTTTCAAAAGGAGGGGAAAGCATTTTTCTTCCTAAACACCATTCGAACCTTGGTTGCAACATGAAACAGCTGTAGAAATTTTATATGAAAACTCCTGGCTTTTGACACCAATCCATGGGAGCTTCACATATAAATGCCAAGATTTTATTCTTTACACATTTTTCAATTATGTGAAGAGGATAACCATTAACCAAAATGGATTGCAGTTATGCTTTGGAGTTCCGCATCTAGTTTAGTACTAGAGCAGATCAACAGAGCCCGATACACTAAGGTTTTAATCAGATTTATTTTTCTGATTTAAGGGGAGAACGAAACCCAGCTAATGTATTGCCACGTAAAGGTATGTTTCCTATATACGCTGGTAATAAAACTCATCCCAGATCTTTCAATGAGAACATCTAAGAATGGAAATGAGCCATTAACCACACTCTTCATAGAACGTCAATGCAGGGTGAAGTAAGATTAATTGTTCTAAAACCCCTTACCTTCTGTACAAGAAGAGCACATAAGAAAAATGTTATCTACATAACGGATAGCACATCAGTTTCGGAAAATGATTAAAAAGCAGTTGCTCCTGAAACCCAAAGAAATATTAGCCAATATTGGACCCAAAGGGTTTCCCATTACTACCTCATCAACTTGACGATACATGTTTCCATCAAAACTAAATTCAACTGACTTAGTAGCTCAAGAAATATATGCTCAGGAAATGAGGGTTTAGCTAGGGAACTACAATAAAAACTTTCAGTACAAATTGCGATAGTTTCATCTAAAGGCACATTGGTGAACAAACTAGATATATCATCGAAACATAAATATCCAGTATTCAATGACTCCTTAACATCACAAATAAATTCTGCAAACTAGGAAAGAATCAGGTTTGCAGAATCCAGGCAGGTGTTAGGATGTCGGCTATCCATATACCCAATTCATGTTGGGTAGAATCCAACATTAAAAGAATAGGTCTCATAGAAACATGTTTCTTATGGACTCTGGGTTAACCGTACATCCTGAGACGATGCTAATCCACAGAACGATTTCGATCGTAAGTTTCAATGGAAAACCATCCACCATTATGAAGTCTAATGAACCGAGATTGTAGTTTGATTTCTGTTTTGAGTGGGTTATCACTTATATTGACATTGCATAAATGTTTAAATTTTGTTGCATCATGAAATATCACTATCAAATTCTCCGTGTTTTGGTGAATACTGACAACTCCAGAACATTTATATATATATATATATATATATATATATATATATATATATATATATATATATATATATATATATATATGTGTGTGTGCGTATGTGCTTTTATGCATATATGTTTATATATATACTAGACTACCCGTGACCCGTTGGGTCAGTATGTTATATTATCTATGGAATTCATGTATGAGCGTGACACTTGTTCTACAAAGAATGTAAAATAACTTTTTACAGCTTTGTTTAACAACTTATGAAGAATTTAAAATATTAGATTAAAAAAAAAATGGATTTAATATCTGTAAAAAAATATGACCGATTAGATTCAACTATTTGCTGTTTAAAAAACAACAAAAGAAAACACTATTTAATGTAATAGGAATGTGTGCATTTACCAATCCGGATTTCCGTTTGGCGTGTGCAGATAAAATACAGGAGTATGCCAAGCTATGGTAAGGTTAATCAGCTACTGGAAAATCGGCAATAAGAATGTAAGCAGACGACTTTTAAAAAATTAGAAGAAGAAAAAAAAGAAGATTTTAATCATGCCCTCTAGTTATAAAGGGCCGCATTAGTTCCATGGGTATTAATAGTGTAAGGGGGATAACTCTGTCCAATGGTCTAAATCATATTTTTGTGTGTAAATTATGCAAATTGATCAATGAAATGGTTTTGGGTGTTATTACATTAAAAAAAAAATGATTCTCTTATAGTTTTGGGATAAGATTGGAGATTATGTTTAAAAAATAAACAATTATAAAAAGTATTGATGGAAAGAACGTATGTTTATACAGTTATTATACGGATTTGAGACGCCAGAAACGTATTATGGTGTTGTATTTTAATGAACATTTTATGGGCGAAAACGGTTTTTTGTATTTGTAACGGAAAATTAAAAAAAAATGTTTTCGGATTTATTTATTTATATTAAGAGTGTACATAAAAAAAGGTTCTAAGTGCATGTATTTTTCGTTACAGGGTAACTCTTAATAATTACACATTAACATACAGTTTTTTAGTTTATTAATCAAATGCAATAGGGTGGTTAGTACAGTACTAAAACGAACATAATTTTTAAAGATAATTTAATTGCAAAATTAAATCGATCAGAATACATATCTGTTTCATTTGTAAAGTCGGTCATTTTACTTTTCATTTTTTTTCTTTGATTCATTCAAATTTTCAATTATTTTGTGATCCTTTAATATTTGTAATTTAGAAGTCTTTAAACTGTCAAATAGGAAGTCATTTAAATTAGCCTTTTTACAATCTTCGGCAACTACTCATGTATTGAAGTTTTTCAGGCTATTTACATCCAATAGAATGTGAAAACCAGGTCACATTAACAAAATTATAGTTTTATAACAATTTTGTCCAGTTAATAATTTAATGATCAGACGATATCGTAATTTAAAGTTTAAAATCTTATATATTTAAAAAAAAAAATTGAAAATGAAACTATTCCCTGGCAACGTCGAGTAAGGACAGTGATACTATAAGATCATACGAATGATTAGTTTTATTATCTTCTCTGGTTTAAATGCTTTGGTTTTCACAGTAGTTTGTCGTTTTATCGGCATTGAATAGAAATTAAAATCGCTTTTAACAGGCCATATTGTGTCTGTGAGAAAGTGCCTTAAAGAGTAGTTATTGGTAAACTTTTATATATATATATATATATATATATATATATATGTGTGTGTTTGTGTGTGTGTATGTGCTTTTATACATAGCTGTTTATATATATATATATATATATATATATATATATATATATATATATATATATATAGCTTTTACACATTTATACATGTGTTATGTCCCTTGGATCGGTGGGAGTTGTCCCCCTTTGTCCAATTTTTATAATGTAAATCTCGGACGTAAACGTGAATAAACAAGACTTGGTGAGTCGGCCATGTTGGTCTGAACGATCGCACATCCTTGTCCTGGTATTATTAATAGAAACCTGACATAACATGGTGTCAGAGCAAGGGATTTACTAACAAATGTGAGCAAAATACGGGGAAAGAGCTATACTAAATATGGAGCCTAAGAGCCGTTAAAAAAAAAAAAAAGAAGAAATACGTGAAGTTCCATAATAACCCCCCAGTATGAATAGCCACGTGAGTCCACCAGAGCCCTTTCCATTCGATCAACCCGAGTTATGGGAAAAATGGATACGATGGTTCAACCGTTACCGGACAGTGTCCAGCCTTGATGAAAAACCAAATGCTTGTCAAGTGGACACCCTAATATATTGTATGGGTGATAAAGCCGAAGACATTTTCGCTACATTCAAACTTGCACCCGAGGAAGCCCAGAACTTCAATATAGTGGTAGCAAAGTTCAATGACCATTTCAAGGGTGATACGAACGTAATTTATGAACAGGCCAGATTCAACCGAAGGTGTCAAGAGGAAGGTGAGTCCATTGATTCATTCATCACTAACCTCCACACACTAGCTAAAAACTGCAATTTTCAGGACCTGCACGAGGAATTAATTCGTGATAGAATTGTAGTTGGGTGCACAGATCCTAAGCTATCACTAAGTCTGCAAATGATTCCGGACCTCACCTTGGATGGGGCCATCAGACGCGTACGACAGAGTGAAACAATAAAATCACAACAGCATCTTCTGCGGTCCCCAGAACATATCGTTGGTGAAGATCCAGCTGACAATAATATTGCAGTCCACTATGTTAGTGACAACCGAATTCGCAGACAAGGTCAGGGTAAACACATGACAAGACCCGGGCGAGAACTGCACTACGAAAATCGACAAAAAAATGAGCGCACACAGCAGTATAGACCAGAGGCTGAGTGCCACCGCTGTGGTAACAAAACCCAACACCAGAGACGCACGTGTCCTGCCATCTCAGCCACCTGCCACAATTGTGGTAGGGTTGGCCACTATGCTCAGTGCTGCCGCACACGAAGGCTGCATGAAATTAAACCTAGCTCAGATGACTGTGAAAGCAATCAGAATGCGTACCTTGGTGTTCTGACGATATCAGAGATCAGCATAAGTAAGCCTTGGCGAACCAATATCGCCATCAATGTAGGGCCACTGAAATTCAAGCTGGACTCTGAGGCGGATGTGACCGCGATTCCAGAGCACATATATAAGTTACGGAGAGACCTACCAGACCTCTCAGATACCCACAAAATTCTTCATGGTCCAAGATGTATTCCACTCAAAGTGACTGGAGTGGTCACTGCAACTGTCTCGCATGAAGATCTTTCAGCAGAACAGAGGATATTTATTATCCCCAATCTGGAGGAGCCACTGTTAGGAAGGCCAGCCATCGAAGCACTTAAGCTCGTAACTGTCCACCCAAACTTACATAACATCAGCAGCCAGAAACGCCCATTCAACCCAAAAATAGAAATGCCAGACTTATTCACAGGCCTAGGCACATTTGGAGAAGAATGTACCATACTCTTACATCCGGATGCGAGTCCATACTCAGTACCCACACCACAACGCGCGACCACTACCCTTGATGGAGAAAACACGGGCTGAGCTCCAGAGAATGGAGAAACTGGGGGTCATAAGCAAGGTTGACACACCCACCGAATGGTGTTCCCCCATGGTTGTAGTACCAAAAGCAAATGGAACGATTAGGATATGCGTACATCTCACAAATCTCAATAAGTGCATAAAACTCCACATGCTCCCCACGGTCGACCACCTTTTGGCTCAGTTAGGGGAAGTAAAAATCATGAGCAAGTTGGATGCCAACAGCGGGTATTGGCAGATTCCACTTTCATCAGAATCTCGTTCGCTGACGACCTTCATAACTCCATTCGGACGATACCAATTAAACCGCCTCCCGTTTGGTATTTCATCAGCGAGTGAGATCTACCAGAGACGCATGTCACAAGTACTAGAGACCTAAATTGGAGCCATATGCATGCAAGATGATGTTTTAGTATATGGAAAAAAACCAACAAGAACATGATGCCCGGCTGAAGAGCACACTGAAAAAAATTCAGGTTGCTGGTATTACGCTCAATTCGGGAAAATGCAAAATATCCAAGTCGTCAGTAAAATTTCTTGGACATATACTCAGTGCTGACGGCCTGCGACCTGATCCGGAAAGGCTCACTGGTATCTCGAAATTCCAAACACCAACGAACATGACAGAAACCTGCCGGTTCTTAGGGATGGTGAATCAATTAGGAAAATTCATTCCAAACCTAGCAGATATGACTAAACCATTAAGGGATTTATTGAGTCATAAATATGCGTTTGTTTGGGACAATGCACAGCAGGATGCATTCTCCTCCATCAAGAAAGCATTGTGTTTAGCACCTGTGCTATGCCTGTACAATCTATCAAGTGAGACTGTGGTTTCTAGCGATGCTTCATCTAATGGGCTGGGAGCAGTATTATTACAATGACAGGATGACACAAAATTACATTCCATCGCCTACGCTTCACGAGCCATGTCAGAAAATGAAACTCGTTATGCACAGATAGAAAAGGAGGCCCTAGCCATAACATGGGCTTGTGAACGCTTTTCAGACTATCTTGTTGGACTACACTTCACAGTGGAGACAGATCACAAACCACTAGTGCCACTACTAGGTACTAAGGACCTCAGTGAACTTCCAGCAAGGATACAGAGGTTTCGAATACATTTAATGAGGTATGCATACACAATTCGCTATGTCCCTGGTAAGGAACTATACACAGCTGATGCTCTGTCAAGAGCGGTATCTGACAACGGACCCACCAAACAAGACAAGGATCTCGAAGAGTTTGCAACAGCGTTTGTCCACACCATGATGGAATCTTTACCTGCCACAGAAAAACGTCTGAAAGAGCTGGAGGAAGCCACTAAAACTGATGAAATCAGCAACTGCATATTACAATATGTAAGAAATGGCTGGCCATCAAAGGATCATGTCCCAGCATCAATTAAACCCTATTGGGCCTACTGTGGCAGCATCACGTGTGAGAATGGATTACTGATGTATGGCACACGGATCATAATCCCATCGCTACTGAGACCGACTATTATTGCCAAAATCCACTCTGGTCATCAGGGAATTACCAGGTGCAGACAAAGAGCTCGCCAGTCCGTATGGTGGCCAGGACTATCTGATCAAATCAAAAGAACTGTAGAAAACTGTCCAAGATGCGCCGAGCTAAGACACCAACCGCCTGAACCCCTCATGACAACTGAGCTTCCAACAAGACCATGGCACACTATAGCCTCTGATCTGTTTGAGTTGAAAGGCAACAGCTATCTCATACTTGTTGACTACTTCTATCGATATGCAGAAATCGCCATGCTTACATCAATGACTTCCAGCACAATGATACAGAGTTTTAAAGCTATTTTTGCCAGACATGGGGTACCTGTCATCCTAAGAACAGACCCAGGAAGCCAGTACACTTTGAAGGACTTTGCCAAGTTCGCAAATGACTGGGGTTTCCAGCACGTTACAAACAGTCCCCGCTATTCCCAAAGCAACGGAGCTGCAGAAGCCTGTGTGAAAACAATGAAGAGAATGTTAAAGAAGGCAAAAGACCCATATCTTTCTTTGCTTGCACACAGAGCGACACCAATGGACTGTGGGTTTAGCCCCAGCGAACTGTTAATGGGCCGACGTCTGAGGACAAACGTTCCGACTCACCCGGATCTACTAAACCCCAGTTGGCCCGATCTTGAGAATTTTAGACAGAGGGAAAGGAACCAGAAGGCTCAACAGCAACTCACACACCGCCTATCAAAAAAAGCTAAAGAGCTACAACCACTCGAAAATGGCACACCGGTATGGGTCAGAAGCTCCAACCCCCCAAACCAGGAAGGCATCGTTGTTGGAATGGCAAATACACCACGTTCCTACATTCTACAGACCAAACAAGAAGGGACAATAATCCGATGCAATCGACGACACATTGTACCCAAACCACCAGAAATGGTCGAGGCTCACACATCGGAGACCCATGAAGACAGTCATCTACCTAGGGAAGAAACAGTCAAAGCAGCATGCCCCACTCTCACCTCTCAAGAGTATACAACAACCAGATCTGGGCGTCAGTCAAGACCACCTATTAAACTAGACCTATAATATATGTATATACAAATATATATATATAAAAGTAAATAAATGAACTCTTTTCTTTTAATAGATATATCAAGTGTGTGTGTGTGTGTGTGTGTGTGTGAGAGAGAGACAGACAGACAGACAGACAGAGAGACCATATAGAAAAGAACATTAAACATTATTTAATAAAATAAAAAAGGGAGATGTTATGCCCCTTGGATCGGTGGGAGTTGTCCCCCTTTGTCCAATGTTTATAATGTAAACTCTCGGACGTAAACGTGAATAAACGAGACTTGGTGAGTCGGCCATGTTGGTCTGAACGATCGCACATCCTTGTCCTGTTATTATTAATAGAAACCTGACATAACACGTGTGTATATGTATGTATATGTGCACGTATATACATGTATGTATACATACATGCATATACATATATAAGTATACATACTTTCATCGTTATATCAATCTCGCTTGTTTATATTAAGATCAGACTAAGTTTGTTTTAGATAATGTTTTTTACACCCTTGTATGTTCTGCTCTACATTTCTTACAGTAGACAAGATCAAAGTGTAGTATCTGTTCCGGCAGATGCTGCAAGCTATGATTAGCTATGACTAGCAAAGACTAGATGTGGGGGCAACCCCACATCCTGACCATTAACCAGCTCCCATTTCCAACCTCTCGGGAGCTGGTCCCCTTTTCCCCTTTCCCCTCCCTTCACTCCTCACATTAAAAATCGGCCTTGTGCCTAATTTGCTCGGTGGGGGAGCAAATAAATACCATCTGTTCCGGCAGATGCTGCACTTAAGATAATTTGTACCAGTCGATGGAGGGGAAACCCTCTATACTGGGACAATTATTATTTTTGGTAACCAGAGTGCCCCCTTTTTGCCTACTTTTAGGGGAGCTGGTTTTTACCTCACATTAAAAACGGCCTTGTGCCTAATTTGCTCAGTGGGGGAGCAAATAAATACCATCTGTTCCGGCAGATGCTGCACTTAAGATGATTTGTACCAGTCAATGGAGGGGAAACCCTCTATACTGGGACAATTATTATTTTTGGTAACCAGAGTGCCCCCTTTTTGCCTACTTTTAGGGGAGCTGGTTTTTACCTCACATTAAAAACGGCCTTGTGCCTAATTTGCTCAGTGGGGGAGCAAATAAATACCATCTGTTCCGGCAGATGCTGCAGGCTATGACTAGCTATGACTAGCTATGACTAGCAAGGACCAGATGTGGGGGCGACCCCACATGCCTGACCATTAACCAGCTCCCATTTCCCACCTCTCGGGAGCTGGTCCCCTTTTCCCCTTCCCCCTCCCTTCACTCCTCACATTAAAAATCGGCCTTGTGCCTAATTTGCTTGGTGGGGGAGCAAATAAATACCATCTGTTCTTCAGATGCTGCACTTCTATTTCTTGTTCTCTTTCGGTGGAGGAGAAATCCTTCACGACTGAGACAATTTTTATTTTTGTACCTTTTCTCCACGTTAAAAACGACCCTGGTGTCTAACTCTGTCCCGTGGGGAGGCATAGTAAATAGGTACATTTCTTACAGTAAATAATTTTTCTTTTTAGAATAAAATCTCTCTCTCTAGATATATGTATATATTTATGTATATTTGCATATGATAGAAATATAATTATACTAG
>NC_136495.1:69878050-69883050 GCF_053919585.1 Euprymna scolopes | reverse complement strand
GCATTTGCTGTACATATTTATGCATGTGCTTATATTTGTGTGTTACTTATTAAAAATGTTTTTTTCTATTATTTAAGTTACTTACTTAAGCTTTCACCTATTTTATTTTATTTCATTAAAATAAACCTGTAACGTATAATTTCTACCTGCCCGGCTAATTTATTTATATATATATATTATATTTAATTATATATATCATTACACTATCAAAATAAACCTATAAAGTATAATTCATTAACTTATTTTTCCTTTTCTTTTTCTTTCCATTTTATAAACAATAAATATCTTTCAATCTCTCCCCGCCCGGCTAAATTACTTTAAACCCCATTTTCAACCCGTTCCTTCACTAACATTAACTCTCCAACCTGTTGCCATGGTGATCCTTTAAATTAACTGTTACTTATGCCGTTATCAATAAAAGTAGCGTCTTTTAAGTTTAAACCGTTAAAAAACACGTATATAAGAATTTACACATAATTAATATTTAATTATAAACCCCTCTCTTTTTTTAATACACTCCTACTACTTTAAACTCCAACGTCCTCTCCCCACCACTCCCCCTTATTTTCTAACTCCCCTTTATCTACGATCTTTCCATTTTTATTTGACTTTATAACTTAGTCCATCTATGAATTCTGATGATGCTAGTTGGATTTTTCTTCTCTTTGAGGATTTTCCTCTAGCTGAAACAATTTGTAAACTCATTCTGGACTCATAGTAATAAATTTCCTATATACTGCTCTGACTACACATTGAGCACTCTAGTCCGGTTTTTTCACCACTGGTAAATATATATATTTACATGGGGGTGACCACTTATCAAGGCCCGGAAGTCACTCAGAGATAAGGGTTATTGTGTGTACAGTAATCAATGGGATAGTATCGTAGTAATTGTTAGTATTGGAGATTTGATCAAATGTCTTACTTAAGGGGGCGGTTCATCAGGAGGTTGTTTATGACTTGAAGACATCCAAGTTATAGTCAGGTAGGAAACAGGCAAATGGAAGAGAGTTCCACAGACATGCACATCTGAGAAAGAAGCTTTCTTCATGGAATCTACATTTTGATTTAGGCACAGGTAAAGAGTTGGGAAAATTATTGACAGTGGTTTCAGCTAGATGGGTGTTTATCGTGAAAGATTGGTGAGGGGGGACCAGAGATTGGAGCTCAGACGAGCACTTGCCATGGAAGTAACGATGAAACAAAGACATGCTCGCAACGTCTCTTCTGTGGGAGAGAGATTGCAGGGAAGAGAAAAGGGCATCCCCCAGTAAGCCACGAAGTCTATTTTGCATTCTGTCAAGGCAGGAGGATAGGCTGTTTTTAGCAGCTCCTGCCCAGATGTGGCAGCAGTACTCCATCCTTGGACGTACTTGGCTTTTATATAGATAGAGAATTGCATCAGTAGTGAGATATCTTCTGGAGTGGTAGAAGGATCCCACCATTTTTCTAGGGACTTAGGCAACAGACTTGATGTACGTGTTCCAATTCAGATCAGGAGTAAAGGTCAAATCCAGAAACATGTCAAAACATGGAACCTCCCCAAGACAAGAGCCATCCATTTCAATTGATGCCAGATGAGGATCAGAGCGTTGATGATGTAAAAATAGGAGGTTGGTTTTAGATGCATTAAAAGTAACCAGCCACCTCTTCCCCTATTGTATCACGCACTCAATATCAGAGGAGAGAGAATCAGAAGTTTGTCATTTACAGCCTTTGATGTGTTGCCATAGATGGTCGTGTCATCAACATAGATGTCAATGAATAATTTAAGTATGTGTTGGGAGATCACTGATGTAGATCAGAAAGAGAGTTGGGCCCAGGATGGAGCCCTGAGGGACTCCACTATTTATACTCTGGGCCTCTGATTTCTGCCCATCAACCACTACTCTTATGAGCCTATCAGAGAGAAATGATTTAATGATTGAGAAAACATTTCCAGTTATACTGTAGCTGGAAATCTTGTGAAGTAGACCTTTATGCCATACCTTATCAAAGGCCTTTGAAATGTCAAGAGCAATTGCCCTAGAAAGAAAGCCTTTGTCGAGAGATTCATTAGTCCTATGAGATATAACCGTTAGCACATCTGCTGTAGATCGAGCAGAACGGAAACCATATTGCATGTCACTAAGAAGGTTATTTCTGCTGAGGTGGTTTACTACTTCTCTATTTAATATGGATTCCAGCAGCTTACTCATGACACACAGAAGTCTTATTGGTCTGTACTGAGAGGGAGATGACTTATACCTGAATTCTTAAATACAAGGCATACTGATGAGGTTTTCCACTTCTCCTTAAGGAAACGCTTAAACAGTTTTGTAAGTATGGGGGCAAGTCTGGTTGAAGCTTTTCAACACTATAATTGGAATGCTGTCAGGTCCAGTTGCTTTACTGGAATCAAACAGATATTTGTATGTTGCATAGCATGTTGTCTGTTATAGTAGGAAATACAAGGAGTTGATGGCCTTGGTTGCATAGGGTAAAATTAGCTGCAAAGTTTTTGGCAAATACTTTGGCCTTGTCTGATGCTGACGAGATGACCTCAGGTCTGTTGATGATGGTTGGGATAGAATGCATGCTTCTGTTCAGGATCCTGTTTGCTATTTGCCAAAACTGGTGGGAACCAAGCCACTACTCAGCTACTTTGGATTTAATGGACTGAGCATATAGCTCTCTTGCATTTTTTATTACTCTTTTACAGTGGTTGCTGGCGTTCCTGAAAACAGCTTTAGTCTCAGTGCATCTATTACGTTGGTAGTTATGGAAAAAGTGATTTCCGTGCGCGATAGCAGCAGCACATTCTAGGGGAGAACCATGGCTGCCTGTTAGGTTTTTGTTGGAACTTTTTGGATGGTATGAATTGGTCTATGCCTACAATTAACCATTCGGTCAGATCTGATACTATAGAGGACACATCCTTTTTAAACATAGAGTGCAGAGGTAAATCAGATATGAATGTATGGAAGCTGTCCCAATCAGCCATAGAGTATCGGTATACAGTACGGTGGAGGGGTACGTCTGGGGACTTATTATATTTCATTTTTATCTTAACTGATACGACCGAGTGGTCGGAGGATACTAGAGGAGAATGAACGGAACCTGAACATAGCTCAGGGGAAGTTGAGAGAAAAAGGTCTAGGAGGCTTGCATATTGACCAGTAGTATCGGGCACACGGGTGGGTTCGTGAACAATCTGAGTGAGGTCATAGGCAATGGCAAAATCATGACAGAACCTCCCCTCATCATCTGTCTTATTTGAGTGGATCAGCCATTCCACATTATGGACATTGAAGTCACCGCAAATGTGAATGTTAGCCGAAGGATGAGCAGATAGGATGTGGTGAATTTTCTCAGATATACTCTTAAAGATAGTAACCTTACATTTATATCTTATCTACCTCTGCATTCCATGTTTAAAAAGGATGTGTCCTCTATAGTATTAGACCTGACTGAATGGTTAATTGTAGGTATTGACCATTTCATACCCTCTAAAAAGTTTCAGCAAAAACCTAACAGCCAGCCATGGTTCTCTTCAGAATGTGCTGCTGCCATTGCGCACGGAAATCACTTTTTCCACTGCTTCAAACGTAATAGATGTATGGAACCTAAAGCCGTTTTCAGGACTGCCAGCAACCATTGTAAGAAAGTAATAAGGAACGCAAGAGAGTTGTATGCTCAATCTGTTAAGTCCAAAGTAGCTGAGCAGCGGCTTGGTTCCCACCAGTTTTGGCAAATAGCAAACAGAATCCTGAACAGAAGCGTGTGCTCCATCCCAACTATTATCAATGGACCTGAGGTAATCTCGTCAGCATCAGACAAAGCCAAACTCTTTGTCAAGAACTTTGCAGCTAATTCTACCCTTTGCAACCAAGGCCGCCAACCCCCAATATTTCCTCCTGTATCAGAAAACACGCTATGTGATATACGTGTATCTGTACGTGATGTTGCCAAGCTAATCAAAAACCTTGATTCCAGTAAAGCAACTGGCCCTGACGGTATTCCAATTATAGTACTCAAAAAACTTCAACCTGAACTAGCGCCCATACTTACAAAACTGTTTAAACGTTGTCTTAAGGAGAATAGTTTCCCATCTCCCTGGAAAATCTCATCAGTATGCCCTGTATTTAAGAATTCAGGTGATCGCTCATCCCCCTCTCAGTACAGGCCAATACGTCTCCTGTGCGTCATGAGTAAGTTGCTAGAATCTGTGTTAAATACAGAAGTAATCAACCATCTCAACAAAAATAACCTTCTTAGTGACACTCAATATGGTTTCCGTTCTGCTAGATCTACAGCAGATGTGCTTACAGTTATATCGCATAGGATTAGTAAATCTCTCGACGGTGGCAATCTTTCTAGGGCAATTGCTCTTGACATATCTAAAGCCTTTGATAGGGTATGGCATAAAGGTTTACTTCATAAGATCGCTAGCTATGGTATAGCTGGAAAAGTCTTCTCAATTATTAAATCATTTCTTTCTGATAGGTTCATAAGAGTAGTAGTTGAGGGGCAAAAATCAGAAGCTCACAGTATTAATGCCGGTGTCCCTCAGGGGTCCATCCTGGGCCCAACTCTTTTCCTGATCTACATTAATGATCTTCCAAATCACATCCTTACATCATTTGTAGACATTTATGCTGACGACACTACCATTTATGGTAGCACATCTAAGACAGTATACGACCAAGTTCTCTCCAATTCTCTCTCCTCTGATCTTGAGCACGTAGTACAATGGGGTAAGGAGTGGTTGGTTACTTTTAATGCATCTAAAACCAAGCTTCTCTCTTTACATCATCAACACTCTAATCCACATTTGGCATCAATTGAAATGAATGGCTCTCGTCTTCAGGAGGCCTCAAGTTTTGACAAGCTTCTGGGCTTGACCATTACTCCTGATCTTAAATGGAACACGTACATCAAATCTGTTGCCAAGGCCGCTGGAAAAATGGTGGGATCTTTCTATCGATCCGGTAAATATCTCACTGCTGATGCTATTCTCT
>NC_136495.1:69863050-69873050 GCF_053919585.1 Euprymna scolopes | reverse complement strand
GTTTCGATTATAGCTGATGACGCTCAAGTCATTTATTTTCTTATAAATAATTTTCCCAAGAATTTTTGATAAGTTTTGGTTTCGATTTCGATTATAGCTGATGCAACTCCAGTGATCCATTTCTTTTTTTTTTAATAAATAATTTTATCAAGAATTCTTCATAAATATTGGTTTCAGTTTCGATTATAGCTGAAAGAATCAAGCTGATACACCAAAGTCATATGGATAGATTTTTTATTTTTGAAATCGCAACTTTATAATATATAAAAATCAATAGAACATTATCTCTATAAAAATATGTACGAAATGTGAAAGAATTAAAATATCATATTTAAACGTACTTAACGATTTGTATACGCCGGGTGTCCTTGATAGCTTAGATAAATACTTTTGTAGTTTTAACAAGAGTTACAATAATATCAGAGCATTTCTATTTACACCATGAATACCAACATCAATATATTACATATGAATGAGTCCCATATGGAATTTCCACAGGTCCCGTTAGTTATTATTATTTGCATCACGTTTTGTTTTTTGTTTTTTGCGGCAAAGCAAATCACTTTAATAGCCCACCAAATTTATATAATTAAAATCATATTTAAACATAGAAGGAAGGCACATAGTAGTTAACAAAACCCAACACCCTGTCCATGTTAAAAATGGTTTTCTAAATAGTAACATTATTATTTAGAAATTTGTTCAAAACAATGGGAGGGAAGCATTGTTTATATTTTGTTCTTACATCGTTTTCCCATTCTACCTACCAATCATCGACTATTTTCAACTGTTTATGAAAACTTTCAAGTAGAATGTTGTATACTAACGACGAACTGATACAATTTGGCTTTGTTTAAAATCAAAATAAACCTTTTGTTGACTTTCAGTTTGCAATACATTATAAGGAAAGCATTTGAGAAAAAACATACCCTCAAATTACCCAGAGATTCATGTAATAATTTTAAAATTTATGAAAAAAAACAAAACAAAAAAATATCTTATTAAATATTTATAAATATTAAAAGAATCAGGAATTGAAGCGGAATCAGAAATTTTAAATGGAATCCGTAATTGGATCAGAATTGGGAAAAATTTTTGAATCCTCTCACCACTAATACATATATTAAAAAGTTTGACTAATGGTCGGGTAACCTACATCTAGCAGCCAATTTTTCACCCCAAAACTGATTAAAAAGCTTGTTGCATGTCTAAATACTCTTTATGTAAAATTTTAAATCTTTAAACCCCAAATTAGCTGAATAGTTTGCTAGAGACTGCAAAGATCAAACCTTTTCAACGTTGACTCCTTGGCAGCCAAATGTTCGGTCAAAACCCAATTAAAAACTTGCCCCATGTCTGAATACAGTTTATGTAAAATTTCAAATGTTTAGACCAAAAATAGGCTGAGAGGTTAAATTTTTTTAAATTTGATCCCAGTTTTGACTCCTTAAAATTTATTGTTTTGGGCTCAAATCGAATTAAAATGTTTGATCCATGTCCAAGTAATCTATATCTAAAATTTCAAGTGTTTAGACCCAAATTTGGTGAAGGAGTTTGCTAGAGTTTTCAAAGGTCAAATCATTGAACTTTAACCTCTTTCCAGCCAATTTTTTGCCCAAAAATTGATTAAAAGTCTTACTGAATGTCTGAATACACTTTATGTAAAATTTCAAATGTTTAGACCAAAAATTGGCTGAGTAATTTGGTAGAGTTTGCAGACGTCAATTTTTTTTAACTTTGACCCCAATTATGACCCTTTAACATATATTGTTTTGGGCTCAAACCAAATTATAAAGTTAGATTTATGTCCAAGTAACCTATATCTACAATCTCACGTGTTTAGACCCAAAATTAACGGAGGATTTTGGTAGAGTTCTCATAGGTCAAATCATTGAACTTTGACCCCTTAACAGCCAAATGTCTAGTCAAAAACCGATTTTTGAGATTTTCCCAAATCTTAATACCCCTTATGTCAAATCTTGAGTTTGTAGACTGAAAATTGACAAAGTTATTTGGTAGGGAAGTGTACACAGACAGACAGAGACACACACACACACACACACACACACACACACACACACACACACACACACACACACACACACATACAAACATTTTCACTTTTATAAATATATAAATAGTTAAATATATAAAATAATTTTCTGTTAATGTTTCAGGGAGAAACCAGGTTTATAGACTTCCTCCTGCTACTGGTAAGTGATTAAAATTTTTTTTACTGCTTGACAATTCGTTGCGTGTATATATACATATATATATATATATATATATATATATGTGTTTGTGTTTATATGTATATATAAGTTTGTGTGTGTGTGTGTATATATATATATATTTTTGTTGTTGATCTTTTAAATGATATTAAGGTTAGCGTCTCGACCTTGGAGATCAGGTGGTTTTTAGAAAATTGCCCAATTTTTCATTTAGACATAAACAAATAATATTGTTTATTTTATTTATTTATTATTTTTTAAAAACAGTAAACTCTTGACAAGGTACTAGCAAGGTAAATAAATGTGTCAATGACAGCTAATCTGATGTCATCAATACAAATGTAAGATTCGCAGTACGGAACGCCTATTGGTGGAGTAAACATCACCGTAGTCTTCTTCAAGCTTAGAGTGAGACCGAAGGAAGAGCCTGCTGCTGAAAGTGTGTTCATATCCTCTTCAGTGTGAGCAACGAAGTCAGCATCATCAACATACAGTAACTCACATACAAGTGTTTAGAAGATTTTAGATCGTTTATTAAATCGCCTCAGATTGAACACTCCCCCAGTGATTTTGAACCTCAAGCCAACTCCAGTGTCATAGTCCTGAAAAGCATGAGCAAATACAACCGTAAAATATATTGAGAACAGTGTCGGGGCAGGTATATCACCTTGCTTGACACCATTGTCAACAGTGATCTCTTCTGATAGTTTTCTGTTGAATGTAACATGTGCTTTCATATTAACGATGTAGTTTTTTCAGCATGTGGATGAATGTGGGTGGACACCCAAGTTTGCTAAGTACTCTCCACAGGGCCTTTCTGTTGACAGTGTCTATAAAGACTTGATACAGAGGCGAGTTTTGTCCCAAACATTTCTCTTGCAGTTGTCTTGCCGAGAAGATCATATCTGTGGTACCTCTTCCTGAATGAAATCCACACTGTGTTTCTGGTAAAATTGACAGACATATGTTAGTCAGCAGTCTGGTAAGGAGAAGTATGGCTAACACCTTTTCGACTACTTCAAGATTAATGTCACGGTAGTTATCATACTCTAACTTGCTAACCTTGCCCTTAAATAAGAACACCAAAATACCATCTATCCAATCTTATGGAATCGGACAACTTCCCAACACACGTTAATCAGACTGAATATAGCTGATTTTAGGTTCTCTCCACCTCCCTGCAAGAGCTCTATCGGTATATCATCCAGACCAGATTCTTTGCCTAGGTTGCTTACTAGGAATTGACATCAATATCCGCATTCTTCAGATTACTATTGAAGCCATCTTTGTAGCATTTTCTGGATCTATGTTATGGAGGCATACCACTTGCAAGTTTTCCATAGATAATCGTTTTGACAAGTGGCCATCATCCTTATGTACAAGCTGACTCACCTAGCATAACTATGCAGTGGTAATCATGGATTCAAGTTTCAGTCACAGGGTTTTTACTTGCATGTTTGGTTTTGGGTGTGTGCATTTGCCATTTGATGTTCAAAATTCTTAAGCACTTAAGATGGAAGTCTACTAGAACCCTGATGTGTCTCTGGTGGGTTGTTCAAGTTTCTGCAGCATAAAGGAACACTGCGAGAACACGCCATCTTCCTTCGTATTAATGGTGAATTCACAGTTATTCCACACTTTCCTTTCCAGTTCCCCAAATGCAACAGAAGCCTTTTGAATGCGGGCACATATCTTAGCATGAAAGTAACCATCTCTGGATAAAATACTTTCAAGATGGACAAAGATACATACCACATTAACGAAAATGCTTGGCTCAATGTACTTCGCTCCAGGAGGAGGTCTTCTTCAAACTGATCTTAAGTCTGAATGCATCACAAGCATGAACAGTTGTCCATAATCATCTGCATGTTATTCTCATGTGAGCAAAAAAGTCTGCATCATCTGCATAAAGAAGTTCCCTGACCAGATCATGGAACACCTTCGATTTTACATTGAAACTCCTAAGGTTAAAAACCTTTCCAGATGTCCTGAAGAGTAATATATGTATATATATATATGTAATGTACGTAGGTACACAGAGGACGATAACAGGGGGAACACCAGAAAATGGCTGGTGCAGAAAAGAGACAGCATGTAGATACTTGCGGTCGGCTCTCGGCTGAATAAAGTCTTAAAACAAACTTGGCGTTTGCGTTCTCAGTGAGAAACACCACATGGCGACGAGGATGAGATCATTTCTCATAAAGGGGAAAGTTATTTAAACTTTTTCTCCGAAAAACATCGCGTTTAATAGAAATTAAATAGTAACATATTTCTACCTGCACACACGCATTTTAAAAACATGGCGTCTTATGGTAAAATCGATGAATTCTCGCCGAGTGGAGGTGATTGGGACACATACTCAGAAAGATTGGAGTATTATTTTGAGGCTAACGGAATACAAGATCCAGGAAAGAAAAAGGCCGTCCTTCTTTCTGTTTGTCGTGGTGAAACATTTTCTCTGCTGAAGGATCTCGTTACGCCACACAGCTTAAGAGACAAAAGTTATGAGGAACTCTCGCTCTCGTTAAAAGAGCACTGCAACCCAACACCGTCCGTAATTGTTGAGCGATTCAACTTTTACATGTGCCGCCAACAACCAGGTCAGTCCATTTCGGATTTTATTGCTCATTTAAAAAAAATTACAAAGTTTTATGAGTTTGGAAATACGATAGAAGAGATGTTGAGAGATTTGCTCGTCGTTGGATTGATGGATGACCGAATCCGTCGGCGACTGCTTTCCGAGAGGAAACTAACATTTCCTTATGCCCGACAGATAGCTCTTGCCATGGAAAGTGCAGGCAGAAATGTTAGTGACATGGCAGCCTGTTCAACGTCCAATTTTACAATACAGACGAAAGTCAACCAGGTTGAACGGCCTACTCCACTACGGAGACAAAAACAAAGACCATGTTTCCGATGTAACGGAAAACATTACCTCGACTCCTGTCATTTCAAAGAGGCAACGTGTAATTTTTGTCACAAAACCGGTCACATTTCACCAGCCTGTTTGACCTGGAAGTACAACGACAGAGCTGGAAATCGTAAAACCCACAAGGTCACCAGTGAAGAACCAGTAGACAAAGATACAGGCAGCGACTGCGCCTCGGTGCATAGGCTGTTTAACCTGCCAGCAAATAGTAAAACCGAGCCCCTGATGGTGTTGGTGGGCATAAATGGTCGCAATGTCGAGATGGAGATCGTCACCGGAGCTGCTGTTTCATTGCTCAGTCGCAATGCATTTGAAAAACTATGGTGTGAACCTGATAAGCTGGTACTTAAGCTTATGTCACAGAAACTAGCAACCTACACGGGAGAAAGTATCACGCCGTGTGGTACGTGTCAATTGTCAGTAGACTATGATGGCCGACAGTTTCGTCTGCCATTAGTGATTGTTTCTGGTTCTGGCCCTGCACTTCTTAGTAGAAACTGGTTACGAGTAGTGCAACTCAGCTGGAAACGCATCCATCAGCTGAAAGTAGTAAATGCTACATCTGCAATTAAAGACATTATTGCAAAATACACCAATGTTTTCAAGGATGAATTGGGCGCACTGAAGGGTTTCACAGCAAAACTTAGTGTTCACCCGAAAACAAAGCCCATATTCTGCAAGGCTCGACATGTGCCCTTTGCATTGCGTGAAAAGGTTGACAAGGAGCTGGATCGACTAGAGTCTCTGGGTATTATCGAACCAGTACAATACTCAGAATGGGCTGCCCCTATAGTAGCAGTTGTCAAAACTGACCAAACAATACGGTTGTGTGGAGACTATAAAACTACAATAAACAAATGTTCAAATCTCGACCAGTACCCTATCCCCAGGATTGATGATTTGTATGCAAAATTGGTGCAGGGAAAGAAATTCACCAAGCTTGACTTAAGATCAGCATTCCTGCAGGTTCTGTTAGAGGAAAACTCAAAGCAGTACCTTACAATCAATACACCACGGGGTCTCTACAGGTTCAACCGCCTCAGTTTTGGAGTAAAATCAGCTCCTGGTATCTATCAACGCTGTATGGACAATTTGTTGGCAAATGAACCACATGTCGTATGCTATCAGGACGACATACTAATTACAGGATCATCAGACGCAGAACACTTGAGCACCCTTGACCGTGTGTTAGGGAAACTCTCAGAATCTGGTCTCCGCGTTCGTCTGGACAAGTGTAAGTTCATGGCACCCTCCGTAACCTACTTAGGTCATTGGATTGACTCCGAAGGCCTTCATCCTACAGCAGAAAAGATCCGTGCCATCCGGGATGCACCAGCCCCATGCAATGTGACCAAACTTAAGGCTTTCTTGGGCTTATTCCAGTTCTACGCTAGGTACGTCCCCAATGTCACAGATAAGTTGGGCCCCCTCTATTATCTACTGCGGAAAGGTGTCTCTTGGACGTGGGGCACCCCTCAATTAACAGCTTTTCAGCGAGCCAAAGATGCATTACAGACCACAAATGTCCTGGTTCACTATGACCCGAAGAAGGAACTGGTACTGACCTGTAACGCCAGTCAATATGTTGTCGGAGCTGTTTTGTCGCACATCTTTGCCGACGGTTCAGAGAAACCTGTTGCTTTTGCTTCGAGAACAATGTCATCGGCTGAGAAAAATTATAGTCAGTTGGACAAGGAGGGACTGACTTTGGGGTTAAAAAGTTTCATCACTACTTATTTGGACGTGCATTCCATATCATTACGGATCATAAGCCACTTATCAGCCTCTTTAATCCAACAAAGCCAACATTGGACACCCTGCCACCAAGAATAATACGTTGGTCACTGTTGATGAGCGCTTACGATTACACGATAGAATATAGGCCTGGTTCACACATCGTCACTGCCGACGCAATGAGTCGTCTCCCCCTTCAGGAAGCGTTAGATGTCCCAACACCAGGCTGCATTATACATCTCATGGATCACCTGGACAGTTCCACTGTTGACTCGACTGACATTTGTGCTCATACACGCAAAGACCCCATCCTCTCTAAGGTTGTTCAAGCCACACAACATGGAGGGTGCAATCTCCCACATGATGCTCCGTATTTATCATTTCACGCTTGTAAAAAAGAACTAAGTGTTGAAAGGGGGTGGCTGCTGTGGGGTTCACAAGTGGTAATTCTCCACCATCTCAGGCAGAGAGTGTTGGACGAGCTTCACCAATGCCACCTTGGCATAGTCAAGATGAAGGCCCTCGCCCGGACCTATGTATGGTGGCCTGGGATAGATGCTGACATCGAAAAAAAGGTGAACAACTGTTACCCTTGTCAGTGCTCCAGAAGCCTACCTGCTAAGGCACGACTACACCCCTGGGAATGGCCAGTTGAACCTTGGCAGCGGGTTCACGTTGATTATGCCGATTACAATGGCCAATACCTGCTTGTCATTACGGATGCACACTCAAAATGGGTTGATGTCTATACCACAAGTGCAGCTACTTCAGCCACTACAATTGAAAGGTTGAGGCGCTGTTTTGCTACTCATGGTCTTCCGCACATTGTTGTCAGTGATAATGACCCATGCTTCACCAGTTCAGAATTTTCAGAGTTCATGAAACGGAATAGTATCGGACACAAATTTGTCAGTCCACATCATCAGGCATCAAATGGTCTAGCCGAATGCTCAGTTGGGCTGGTTAAAAACGGTATTAAAAAAATGTCGGGAGGAACTCTGGAAACAAAGATATCCCGTTTTCTGCTGACATACCGGACAACGCTTCACACAACAACGGGATCTACCCCAGCAGAGTTGTTGATGAAGCGAAGATTGCGCACCAATCTGGATCGTATGGAGCCCGCCACCTCAAGTGTTGTATATAACAACCAAGAATGTCAAAAGTTTGACCATGACAAATCTGCCCAGATGCGTTCATTTGATGAAGACCAAGCAGTATTTGCACAGAACTTTGGTTCCGGATCCATGTGGTTGGCTGGTCACATTCTGGAAAGAGTATCTCCTTTATCCTTTCTAATCAGATTGCAGGATGGCCGGTTGGTTCGTCGTCATCAGGATCACATCAGGTCTCGCCATTGTATCACCGAGCCATCACCTCAATCCCCAAGTAAAAACAATCCAGAACGCATTTTCACGGAACTAAACATGCCTCCAGATATGGCAACAGAAAATAACACACATCCACAGACTCCATTGACACATGAGAATTCGCCCGATTATGAGCAGCCAGATAGAGAAGTGAGTGAGCATACCCCACTAGCCCTGCCACGACGATCGGGCCGTACAATAAGACCACCGAATCGTTTTAGTCTGGATTGACCAAAGATTGAACAATTACCTTTTATTTTTTCTTAACTTTTAAAAAAAAAAAAAAAAGAAAATAAAGGGGGGGATTTCAATGGTCACATACTGAGGCAGAATAATCCTCGACCACAAAAGGGTCACAAGGGCAGTCTACCCTGACCTTTTTCCATGATAAATGGACCTTTCTTTTTTGGGGGGAGATGTAATGTACGTAGGTACACAGGGAACGATAAGAGGGGGAACACCAGAAAACGGGCGGTGCAGAAAAGAGACAGCATGTAAATACTTGCGGTCGGCTCTCGGCTGAATAAAGTCTTAAAACAAACTTGGCGTTTGCGTTCTCAGTGAGAAACACCACAATATATATATGTCTGTTTATTATGCAAACATTGACTTTCAATTTGCAATGCATTACAAGGAAAGCATTTGAGAAAAAACATACCCTGAAATTACCCGGAGATTCATGTAATAATTTTAAAATTTATGAAAAAAAACAAAACAAAAAAATATCTTATTAAATATTTATAAATATTAAAAGAATCAGGAATTGAAGCGGAATCAGAAATTTTAAATGGAATCCGTAATTGGATCAGAATTGGGAAAAATTTTTGAATCCTCTCACCACTAATAAATATATTAAAAAGTTTGACTAATGGTCGGGTAACCTACATCTAGCAGCCAATTTTTCACCCCAAAACTGATTAAAAAGCTTGTTGCATGTCTGAATACTTGTTATATAAAATTTTAAATCTTTAAACCCAAAATTAGCTGAATAGTTTGCTAGAGACCGCAAAGATCAAACCTTTTCAACGTTGACTCCTTGGCAGCCAAATGTTCGGTCAAAACCTGATTTAAAACTTGCCCCATGTCTGAATACAGTTTATGTAAAATTTCAAATGTTTAGACCAAAAATAGGCTGAGAGGTTAAATTTTTAAAACTTTGATCCCAGTTTTGACTCCTTATAATTTATTGTTTTGGGCTCAAATCAAATTAAAATGTTTGATCCATGTCCAAGTAATCTATATCTAAAATTTCAAGTGTTTAGACCCAAATTTGGTGAAGGAGTTTGCTAGAGTTTTCAAAGGTCAAATCATTGAACTTTAACCTCTTTCCAGCCAATTTTTTGCCCAAAAATTGATTAAAAGTTTTACTGAATGTCTGAATACACTTTATGTAAAATTTCAAATGTTTAAACCCAAAACTGAAGAGTAATAGAATATCTTTATCACATATATTTTTTTTACAGGAAACAATTCACAGACCATGAAAGAAATCTTGCCTAAATATATCATTGTATACTACTTGGTAAGTAAATTTCTAGTGATTTGTTTAACCTGAATGTGAATCGGGTTTAAATTGTATTGGTTCACCTGTAGTAGATCTATATTTATTGTCTATTTCTTTCTAGGTAACTGATCTTTATACACAAATTATTTCTCTATTATCTAATGAAATCATTTTGTATGGAATGCACTTATATCAGGCTACTTATACTCCCCCACCTTCTAGTCAGTTT